>NC_068382.1:12940451-12965852 GCF_023724105.1 Carassius gibelio | reverse complement strand
AATACCCAAACAACTGCCTAGCAACACCCTAGCAACAATAAACAGCTGAAAGGAGCAATTAAATGGCCAATTAGTGATGTTACATTTGATTTCCTAGCAACTGCATAGCAACACTATAACCACCACCCAGAATACCCTAGCAATAATAAATTGCTGAAAGCAGCAACTGAAGGGTCAATTATGCAACACATCGCCCCATGACAATGATCATCGTGTTAGGACCACTTCCCACGTATCACGAGGACAAGAAAGGTTCAGTAGACCTTTTGCTTTAAAAAAATGGTTATTGTCATGGTGTAAAGAAAACAAACTGCTCTTTGTTAATAATTGGAATCTTTTCTGGAAGCAAGCAGAACTCGAAGCAGAACTCCATATGACTAGTAAGCCAATTCTCAAATAACTGCCATGATGGCTTTGTTCTGCATGCTTAAATGATAGAGAAACATGCACTGTCCAGTCTATAAAGACTGTGTCTGTTCCCTAAATATCCATATCAAAATATGCATTTAATGCAGTCTAAAATCTGATTGTTATTAAACCAGAAAAATGCTAAATAAATGAAGAAAACAATTTTTTAACAATTATCATAAACATTAGATCACTCACACCCAAAGCAGTTATTGTCAATGAAATGATCACAGATAATAGTTTTGATGTACTCTGCTTGACTGAAACCTGGCTAAAACCAACTATATTGGTCTAAATGAGTCTACTCCACCAAACTACTGTTATAAGCATGAGCCCCGTCAGACTGGTCATGCCGGAGGTGTTGTAACAGGACACAGGTTTAACTCTATTTAATGTTACACTGTCGGATATGCAAAACAGATCTCTTCTATCTCTTGCTGTGGCTATTGTGTATAGATCACCAGGGCCATATGCAGATTTCCTAAAATAATCTCCTCTAGGACCTACTGGTAAATGTTGATAAAGCACTAATTGTGGCTGATTTTAACATTCACGTTGATAATAAAAATGATGCATCAGGACTTGCGCTTACTGACTTAATAAGCTCTTTTAGAGTCAAGCATAATGCCATTGGGCCGACTCATCATTTTAATCATATGGTAGATTTGATTATATCACATGGAATCGATCTTACTGATATAGATATTGTACCTCAAAGTGATGATGTTACTGACTGTTTCTTTGTATCGTGCATGCTATGTATTACTGATATTAATTATATGGCTCTGCGTTATCATCCAGGAAGAACTACTGTTCCAGCCACCAAAGACAGATTTTAGAACATTTTTCATCACTGGATATAGCTGTCAGTCATTTAACATTTCTATCGTAAAACGTATTATTAAAAGTTTACAAATATTAAATTATTTGCAGCTTCATCATGTGCCATAGATTACCAACCTCTTGGCTAGATGAAAAAAATAACCAAACACCACCCATTTGAAATATCCCCACACTGTTTAATAGTAATACATTTATGAATACATTTATGAATTTCTTTACTAATAAAATAAATAACATCAGAAATACAATAACAAATTTAGAATCTACAGTGTAATACTTTAGCTTCATTTATCGAATTTCAAATATTTAGTTTATGTCTAAAATTTTAGAAAAAGTTTTGTCTGCTCAATTGTGCTTCAGTCAGGTTTTAGGCCCCAACATAGTACAGAAACAGCACATGTCCAAATTCCAAATTACTTGCTTCTTGATTCAGACAAAGGATTCGTCTCATTGCTAGTTTTGCTTGATCTTAGTGCTGTGTTTGGCACTATAGATCATGACATACCCATAGATTGATTACAAAATATACAGGTATTGAAGGGCAGGCTCTAAGATGGTTTAGATCCTACCTTTCCGATCACTACCATTTTGTTTATTTAAAGAGGGAATCATCTTAATTATCACCATTAAAGTATGTAGTGCCACAAGGATCCGTCCTAGGTCCCCTTCTATTTTCAGTTTACATGTTTGAAGATAAGGAATTAGTTTCCTTTGTTATGCAGATAATACTCAGCTATATATCTCAACAAGACCAAATTAAACTTCTAAATTATCTAAGCTAACAGAGTGTATTAAAAATGTAAACGACAATAATTTTGTCCTATTTAATTCAGATAAGACAGAGATATTACTTATCGGACCAAAAAACAGTACACATAATCTAGTAGACTACAATTTGCAACTAGACGGACGTACTGTTACTTCCTCCACAGTCAAAAATCTGGTTGTTATTTTAAACAGCAATTTGTCTTTTGAAAACCATATTTCCCATGTTACAAAAACAGCATTCTTCCATCTTAGAAACATTGCCAAGCTATGAAACATGTTATCTGTTTCTGATGCAGAAAAGCTAGTTCATGCATTTATGACCTCTAGACTGGACTATGCGGTCACCGTGATTTTGCCAAGTAAGACATGTTCCTGGATCAACATCTTTTGATGCTGGATCAACATTATTGTACAAAAATATAGACTTAATCCAATCCCTACCCCTAAACCTAACCCTACCTTTAAATTATTCCTAAAAACAGATGGAAATGATAGCTGATATACTAGGGTGTAGAAGCACCTAAACCTGATTTTTAGCCTAAAACAGATATTTCCTGAAAATGTATATCTCGTTTCTGATTCGTTGATTGGAATGTTGTTCCAGGATAATCAAGGATGTTGATCCAGGAACATGTTATACTTGGTCAAATCACGCTCACCATTTAATGCACTTCTAGGTGGTTTTCCTGCATCTTCAATAAACAAGCTACAGGTAGTCAAAAATGCAGCAGCTAGAGTCCTTACCAGGTCAAGAAAATATGATCATATTACCAAAATTTTACAGTCTCTCCACTGGCTACCTATTAAGTTCAATATCAGTTACAAAATATTTTTTCTTGCCTATAAAGGCCCTTAATGGTTTAGCTCCTGTGTACCTAACTAGTCTTCTACCACGCAACAATCCATCACACTCGCCAAGGTCACAAAACTCTGGACATTTGATAGTACCTACGGTACCAAAACCACTAAAGGAGGTAGAGCTTTTTCACATTTGGCTCCCAAACTCTGGAATAGCAGCTAAGCTGATTAAGTCTCTATTTGTTTCTCTGTTTCTGCCATCCGATTCACATCCTGTGCTAACTACGATTTACTCAAGCTCCAGTCTGGATCCAGAACACCTGAGAAGAGATGATGCTGACCCCTTAGAGGACCCCAGATGATGCCAACCCTGAAACAACATACAGAACTACCAAAATTTGTAATAAGTTTGACTGCAATATATTATCATTGCTTATCAGTGTTCATCATCTGTTTGATTCCATAATTAACTGAATTTTACCGTACATTTCTGCCATATGCACATCAATTTGATATAGTCACCAAATACATTGCAGAAACTTAATTTTCTGTAAAGCTGCTTTGCAACAATTTTTATCGTGACAAGCACTATTTATATTTATATATATATACAAATAAACTTGAATTGAACTGAATTAGTGATGTTACATTTTATTGCCTACCAGCACCCTAGCAACTGCATAGTTACACTGTAGCAACCACCCAGAATACATTATCAACTGCCTAAAAACACCTAAGCAACAACAACAAAAACGCTGCCATGAAAGGGTCAATTAGTGATGTTACTTTCGACTGCCTAGAAATACTCTAGGAAGTAGGAACCACCCAGAAAACCCTAGCAACCAAAAAATTGTTGAAAGCAGCAATTAAATGGTCAATTAGTGATGCTACATTTGATTGCTTAGCAATGCCCCAGCAACTGCCTTGTAACACCCTAGTAAAAAAACTATTAATGTTAATGGGTAAATATTAAGTAGAGGACAATTAGTGGTTTTACTTCCAACTGCCAAGCAACACTTTAGCACCCACCCAGAACAATCAGTCATTTTATTCTATATATAATTTATAAATTAATGTATTATTTTATAAATTTTTAATAAAATAAATTTATTCCATTTATCCATTTTAAATTGAAAAAGTTAATCTGCAGCCTTTATGCAGTTTGACAGCTTTTTTATATTTTATTAAAACTATTTTCTTTAAGCATTTTATTAAAACAGCTTTTATTAAACATATGCGTCCTACTCACCCAGTTTTGGCGAAGTTCGTCCAGTATGTCATGACCACGGCACTCAACATGATGTCATTCTTGGAGAAGTTGCAGTTGAAGAGATCCGTGGGGCCGATCATGGGGATGCCGAAAACGTATGGAAGTTCGTCTCCGTGCGCCGAATCAGCCCAGGCAGGCTTCATGTCACTCTGGCAGTGGTGATAAAAGGCGTAAAAGTATGTTGGCGATCCGTACTGCGCATGCAGGTCTGCCGTCGCAATGGCCGGCGCCACCCACTGGTGATCTGTGAAAAGTGCAACCAGTGTTTTTCGTCGCATTTCTGGGTTTTCCCTATCGGCCCAGTCTGTGTACATGAACTTTATGGTTTCCCGCAGGGTGTCCTTTCCTTCTGGATAGCCGTACAAATGGTCGACAAATTCTGATATGGCAAACTCAAAGTCATTGCTTGTTATTCTATCCTCGCTGTCTAAGATCCCGTCTACGAACTTGTAGCCTTCACCCTGGTTTACTCCTAGCATTATATCATAGTTGAGGAACTCTCCCTGTTCCATGAGGATCTGTGGGTCATCCGGAATGACATCTCCATCGATCACGGGTCCGAAGGCGATATGGTATTTAGAGGGGGTGATGTTCTGCTCAATCAGCTCCTTGTAGTTTTTGTTTTGGAGGCACTCGATCAGCTCGACAGTGTCGTCTTCGTTGCAGCCCACCTTCTCGGCCAGCATGCGTGTGTACTTGGCCGGCTGGTAGTTGACGGCCCAGCTGGAGAGAGCCGTCCCACTCTGGATGATAGCTTTCTGAAACAGATCTGGGACACAAACGCTCGCTGTCAGAATAATATAAATTTTTAACATTTAAATATCATGATTCTTCAATAAGACTGGGGAAAATACTTCAATTGCGATTTAAAATAAATCCAGGTTTGCAATGTTATTCTGTTTCTATGTCAATTAGAATACTTAAACTTTGGTTATTAAATATCAATATGGCTTAATAATAATAATAATAATAATAAACCCCTAAAATGTTGGTAAAATAATACTTTTATAACACCAAAACACTAGATACAAAAAAAATAAGAAATATTGTGTTTTTCTGATAAAAAAACAAATCCAGGTTTGTAGCGCATCTATTATGTCAATTATCATATAAATAATTTTGTGATTATATATAAATATTGATACAAAATAATAATAATAAATGACAATTATTATTATTATTACTATTAAAAATAAAAAAGATTAATAAAATAATGAATTATAAAAAAGAAGTATTATTTTTACTTGTATTGTGAATCTTTTTTAAATCCAGGTTTGCTGAATTTGTTTTTGTGATTATTTATAAATTATAATATTAATAATCTTGTGATTATATATATGTCTACAAATTAATTATTATTATTATTATTATTATCATTATTATTATTATTATTATTATTATTATTATTATTTTAGGTATTATTATTATTGCAATATTTCACTGAAATTAAGTATTTAACAAATGATATAATAATTGTTTTATTTTACATGCATACATACTGTAAAATATATACATACAACTGTAAAAAAAAATATTTAAACCATCAAACTTTTATTTTGATGTAATGTTCTCCCTGTTCTAGCTAGTACTTTTCTTAACAATACTTTGTATTGCTTGCACTTCTAGTGTTTATTGCCTCCCTAAGATGAATGGCTTGTTATATTTTTCATTTGCAAGGCACTTTAGATTAAAAAAAAACAAATGAAAAACCACAGGGAGCCATTAAAACTTCTCTTTTGTTGATCAGCACTTCTCATTACAAGTTTGGAAAGATGGTTTGCATTTGCTGTGTTCCCAAATGCATGTTATAAATGACCTAAGCTCAAGTTGACATGTTTGTGTAGAGCAGCATTTCCTCTGAATTTGCTATGCAATTCATAAAGTGTGATTTCAGAATTTTGATTAATCATGCAGCCCTATATATTGATGCACTTCATCTTGAGATCTCCAGCAGACCTTCAGAGTAGTGTGAGAGGGTCAGCAGACTGACGCAGGAGGCTCCTGCTCCAGAGCCGAAGATGGTCACTCGCTCCGGATCGCCATTGAAAGCCTGAATGTTCTCCTTCACCCAGCGCAGAGCCTGGATCTGATCCAGCAGACCGTAGTTCCCTTTGGCTGCTTGATCACCAGTGCTGAGGAAACCTGAAACACAGAGACAGCCGAGAGATCAGGACACACTGCAGTGCACGTTCAGATATTCATCTGTTTTTAACTGAGGTTTATTGGGATTATGAAAATGTCACTACTGATTTAGAATGACTGAATCAACTAAAACAAAAACAAACAAACAATAACTGAAATAAAAGACAATAAGTACAGTATAATTTATTTTTAACTTTATTTAAATTAAAATTAAATAAAAAATAGAATTAAAACTAAAATAAATTCAAAATGAATACAAACTACATGTATGTGTGTATATATATATATATATATATTGTTGTTGACAAGGCAACATTTCATCTAATGGTTTAATTTAACAGTTACAAACTAAAATGAAAACCAAAATAAAAATTATATAATATTATATAATATATCAATTATTTAATATGTAAATAAATACACATGCCTTAAAAAACAAAAATACTAAATCTTTAAATTGAAATTATTATATATATATATATATATATATATATATATATATATATATATATATATATATATACACACAGTAAAAAAAACTAAATTAATTACTTTTACTAAAATTAAAATGAAAACAGAAAATGCAAAAAAAAAAAAAATCTAAATATTTATTCAAAAAAATACAAGAAGAATAAATAATAATAATTTTTTGACTGTATTTTTTGACTGTCAAAAATCATTTTGGAACCTTTTTTTTTTAAAGATCTTATCATATACTGTATTGCATGTACTTGCATGTATCCATCCAAATAGCTTCTGCAATGAAAATTAATGCAGGTAGTTCTTTAAACGAAACATCAATTGTTATAATTAACATTAACTTTTTAATTGTCTGTTAATTTCACTGGTCTTCAGCGGTTACGTCACATCTACGTCTAAATCCCCCACACGCTCTCTCGATGCAAGTATCATGAGCAGCTTGAGATATGAAACCGCAAACTCAATCTCCCTTCAATCTGTCCTCGAGGATCATATCATATCAACACTGTCATCTGTCACAAGCTTCAGGTAGATCACCACGACACTAAAAACCTGTTAATGCATTTATCCTTCCTGTAGCTCAAGCACTTTCACCTGGAAAAAAACTAAAGTGCAGTGTCTAAACTCCTTGTCAATAATTCTGTTATTTATTGATGAGCTTCATCCATCATGTTGGTGCATCTCTGAAGACGCTGCATTATTAATTCCAGCACCGTGCACAAATAAAAACCGCTTTGGCTGACCTTCACCTGTGATGCACACACATCTCCTGACTCCAGGCCAGCTCTTGATAAAGGTTAATTGAAGTCCTCGTCCGTGATGTAGGACTTTCAACTGGACAATTTATTCAAGAGGAATAAACACTGGAGTCCTTCAATGAGCCATGCAGCCATTCCCACAAAGACGGGGCTGTTCTGCTTATCTATGACAGAGAGGAGCTAAACGAGCTCTTTAACATCTGATGTCTAATGAGATGGATTCTGATGTCATCTGCTGATTTTGTGGCACAATGCCGTGAGGGAAGCAGCATTTATCATGCACTAAATGAGACTCGTCCTGCTTGTTTACTCATCGCTGAATCTATCAGAGACGCTTCTCCAGTGAGAAGATGAATTATATACACTATAAAAATACTATTGTGCATATCCACCTTAAAAAGTCAGCTATAACTCTATTTGATATTGGCATTTTTTTTTTCGTTTAGGGTAACTTGAAATGTTAATATAACAAATAAAATAAAATAAATACAAATAATTGTAAAAAAAAAAATATATATATATAAGTATAAAAACTCAAAAAAAAGGCTAAATTTGCACAAGTTGTAGAAAATACAAATATGGGGTAGATAATATTTGCAATGTAGTTAACTGTATACAGAAAGAAACAAAAGTCTTATTTATTATTTATTATTTTAATTATATTAATATTTAATATATGTTCTCATAATGTTGAGAGATTAAAATTTTTAAAATGCCCTTGTGATGTTATTTAAATCACATTAAATTGATCATAAGTGCCAGTAAAGGTTTTTATATAATGTTACAAAAGATTTCTGTTTCAAATAAATGCTGTTCTTCTGAACTTTCTGTTCATCTGTGAATCCTGAGAAATAAAACACATCACAGTTTCCACAGAAATATTGTGCAGCACAACTGTGTTCAACATTGGCAATAATCAGAAATGTTTCTTGAGCAGTAAATCATCATATTTTCATGATTTCTGAAGATCATGTGACACTGAAGACTGGAGGAATGATGCTGAAAATACAGCTTTGATCACAGAAATACATTACATTATAACACAGATTCACACAGAAAACAGATGCTTTAAACTGTAATAAAATTACAATTTATTTTCAGTATTTTTTATCAAATAAATGCAGACTTTCTGAGCAGACGAGACTTCTTTAAACAGTAGTGTATTTCAGTTAAATTCAGGTTCAGTTCAGTTTTACTCCAAAGCAGCATTTTAGAAAATATAATATAAGAAAGATTGACAGAAAAGGGATGTAAAGCAGATATAATGGACTTTCTGGCTCCAAATGAGCTCCGTTATCTGTAATCACCAACATCTGAGCAGAACAGTCACTTACGCCGTCTTTACAACATACATGTTCAGCCTTGAGATTTCATGAAACGTCAGCTGAATTTCAGACGATCAGGAGAGTCGTGAGACGCCGCTCGCTCAAACAGACGCTGACAGATGAAGATGTGTCCTTCTCCTCAGACCTCCAGCCTGGATCTGTGCCTGCTGGATCATTAGTCCATGAAAACACTCTGAGTCTGAGATCATCTCTGAACAACTGGAGCCAGAGAGAGAGGACACAAGGATCTCTAGATCTTGATATGAAATAGCTCCATCTAACCAGCTCCATCTAACCACTCCAAGATCAATCCAATATGGGTTTATACACTGCTACTGTTCCTCTTCTGCTCAGCAAAGCTGCATTTATTGACCAAAAATACTGAAAGAATTCTGAAATATTATTATAATCTAAAACAGCTGTTTTCTGTGTGAATCTGTGTTAAAGTGTAATTTATTTCTGTGATGCTCCGCTGTATTTTCAGCATCATTCCTCCAGTCTTCAGTGTCACATGATCTTCAGAAATCATGAAAATATGATGATTTACTGCTCAAGAAACATTTCTGATTATTGTCAATCATAATTTTTTTTTTTACTTTTGACTGGTAGAGTGTATTTTGGACAATATTTGGTAATCACAACAATTTTGAATGTGAATTTAATGGTGGACTTGAGACATCCATCTCTTCATCCAGCTCGTTCTGAACATTACTCATTAATAAGGAGATGCTTTGTTCAAATCATTTGGTACAAAAGATCTGATGATTATGACCTAAAGTGCCTCTGGGAAGTGTTTGGATTTAATTCCACACGGCTTCTCCTTCTTAAAAGAGGGATGTTGTTAAAAGCGTGATTATTCATCTTTAAATCAGTGCCAAGAACCTCAGAACCTCCAACTGAAAACTGCTCCAATATTTAGATGAGAAAGAGAGACAGTATTTGCTGAATTCATCAAGGTCACCGCATTCAAAAGAAATAAAAAGAAATACAAAGATATAAAATGAATTGTTCTGCACCAAACATATAAATATTATAAACTGGATGTGTGAATTCAAATCGAATGAATCATAAATCTGCACACTTAGAATGCAAATTAAGCGAGAGCTGCTTTGTGTTCGTGTTTATAAGTGTTCTTTGTGTTTTAATAATCTTTTAAATCCTCACCGTGTTCTTCTGTTCACAGAAACAGAGTTAGAAAAGCTTTATTGTATGAAGAGGAATCCATTTTTGGCAGAACTTGTAATAGCAACCTTGCAGTAACAACATTCATTGTGAAAATGAATAAAAGATGACCACCTGAGGCTTTCTAACGTCATCTCTAACGTACTGTGTGTTCACAGGTTTCATTATCTTCAGCTTATATGAACAAAAATAAAAATAAAGACATCTCCTTGGTTTACCAAGGGTAGATTTATTTGATCAAAAATATTGCAAATATTGTAAAATATTAATATCACTTAAAATACCTGTTTTCTATGTGAAAATGTGTTAAAATATAATTTATTTCTGTGATCATAGCTGAATGTTTAGCATCAGAGTCACATGATCCTTCAGAAGAATTCTTATCATTTACAAAAACTAAAAACATTTTGTAAAAATTACTTAAAGTTTCTTGAAATAAAATAACCATTAACAAAAATAATATAAATCTTAAAAATATAAAAGAAAAAATATTTAACTAAAATTAAAAAAAAAATTTTGTTACTATATATATATATATATATATATATATATATATATATATATATATATATATATATATATATATATATTAACTAAAACCAAACACATAAAATTATATGTGGAGACTGTGATATTTTTCAGGATTCACAGACGAACAGCACTTTTGTATCATGTCTTTATTGACACTTTTGATCAAATAAATGCATCCTTGATGAATTAAAGCACTCATTTCTTTCAGCAGCGGTGTAAGTGAGATCCTGATGGCGGTGTGAATCAGTTTCTGGACTCACCCAGCACCCCGAGCCGGTAGTTTACGGTCACGACGATCACGTGACCGTAGCTGGCCAGGACGCTGCCGTCCATCATGTTCCCCGTTCCCTCCACGTATGAGCCGCCGTGAATGTAAACCATGACCGGCTTCAAGCCCGTGTCTTCATGTGCTTCTGAAACAGAAAGAAATCTCTTCAGAGAACAGATCAGGCAGAAATAAACCAGTAAACACTGACAGATGAACTCTTCCATTAATTCATCTCAGTCTGTGTGCATTTAGAGGAAATATATGAACGTTTCTGTGTTTAATAGAGTTGTCTGAGGTCATTTCTAGGCGTTTCCTCACAAGCTTTTAGCTGCTGGTGTTTTATATCACATCCATTAAGTCATTACGTTCTCCATTAGACACGAGATATAAAACAGAAAACACTGGAGCATTTCTGTTCACTACTGAGGGAACTCAAAACACAGACAATTATGAAAAACTGCTGATGTTTCCATTAAGTATGAAATATGAAACAGTGTTTAATGAGAAAGAGGATGTTTACTCTTATAAGTTAACGTGTTTCCCAGGAGCGTTTCATCCAACCATTCTCATGATAATTAAAATCAACTTTAGCAAAGATTATCTTCACATAAACACAGCATTAGAGGAAACATGTATATAACAGCTGATGTGAGTTTCTCTATCATCGTTTTAACCCTCAAATCTCAAATAACTCAATCTCCTCATGTCTTCTGTCGTCTGATTGATAGTTTAGAGTTTTTTTAATAAAAGTTCACAAATGTCCAGCTTCGGCTGGAGCTCCTGGTGTCAGATCGTAAGTGATTGTGATCAAGTAAAGGTCAGAATAAGGTCAGTAATATCTCCAGATGAACTCTTCCTGGACTGAAGCAGCTCAGCTTCTCTTGATTCTCCATCATCATGTTTCAGAGTCTCAAATCTGATCCTCAGGATCTTCTGAGGAGCTTTACTTTCACTGTTCCTCAGCGGAGGAATGATCTTCACAAGCCTCCAGAACATCTCACATCTTCTGAGGAGAGTTTATTTCTTCAGCTCTCCATCACTGTGTTATATGTGTGGATCATTTACATCTCATTTCACTGAGACACATCACTGGAGATATAGAGCATCTATCTATCTATCTATCTATCTATCTATCTATCTATCTATCTATCTATCTATCTATCTATCTATCTATCTATCTGTCTATCCGTCTGTCTGTCTATCTATCTATCTATCTATCTATCTATCTATCTATCTATCTATCTATCTATCTATCTATCTATCTATCTATCTATCTATCTATCTATCTATCTATCAATCCGTCTATCTGTATATCTATCTATCTATCTATCTATCTATCGTTCTATCTATCTATCTATCGTTCTATCTATCGTTCTATCTATCTATCGTTCTATCTATCTATCGTTCTATCGTTCTATCTATCGTTCTATCTGTCTATCTATCTATCCACACACAAACACATATACAGGTGCATCTAAAAAAAACGGATTATAATTCATCATGTGTTTCATTATATTCTGCTCCTCGAGGCGATGCTTGAGTTACTGATGAATCTACCAGAGCGTCACAGTTTGGACATCAACTACTAAATCATAATTCCATCTTCTTAAGGAATAAAAAACATATTTAGTTACTGTCTATGTGAGAAACAAGAAGCGACACACGGAAATAAAATCATGGCAATCCCATGAATACATGCACATGATCCAGCCACTAGTGAGCTGCCTATAGACAACATGTTAATGCATCACAGACACACTTCTGTTCAACTCATTACAGCAGCATGTAATCAATCCTTTGTCAAGAAGTCATATGGCAAAAAAAATAAAAATAATAATAATTCTTTGCAAGGATAAAGCATGAGAACCAGTGATGATAAGTCATTCGGTACCAAGAAATATTTCTGAAGATCATGTGACACTGAAGACAGAAGTAATGAAGCTAAAAATACAGCTATATATAGCAGAAATAAATTACAGATTAACAGATATAAACACAGAAAACAGCTGTTTAAAACTGTAAAAATATTTCCTAATTTTTACTGTATTTTTTATTAAATAAATGCAGCCTCAGTGAGCATGCCTTTCCAATATATATATATATATATATATATATAGTAATGTATTTTGCATGCTGTACCTTCCTCCGTGGGCACGTAGATGTTGAGGAACAGACAGTCTTCGCTCTGCTCGTGTACGTACGTCGCGACCGTGTCCAGGTTTGCGGTAAACCACACCGGTAACATGTCTGTGAGCAGCAGCCGGTCCTCCAGATACTGCGGACACACCGGAGCGAACTGTGTGGCGTTCCTGATGCCGGGCCACGACGCCGGCGGCTCCGGGGCCTGAAACCGCCGCTCTCCAGTCGGGGCCATCGCATACGGGACGCCCAGATACTGCTCCACGGGGCCCAGGATCTCACTGGCCAGAGCCACACGCAAGCCACGCAGCTTCCCGTAGTTTGTGCTGACGGTGGTGAACTGTGCTTGCTGACAAACGACGAGCGACAATCCCCAAACCACAGAGATGACCCGAAGGATCATTCTCACACGAAGCATGTCAGAGGAGTAATCCTCACAAATGTGTGACTGCAGATCTGTTCGTCCTCAGACCAGCTCCTTCTGCTGCTGGTGTTGGGCTGCTTCAGCCCTCGAGTCGACGGAGACGGAGCCGGCCATGTCTCAGAAACACAACTCAATCCTGATTTAATTCCAGTCAGAACGAGTCGCCTGAGGGACAGAGAGGAGCACACTGAAATTAGGATTTATATCAGAAATAAACTCAATAGGGCAAGAGACACTAGATGGTCAAGGACAAGAAGGGGGTTTCATGCATCAAAACAATAAAGTAATCCAGGTTTAAATTTCTGAGCAAAAAATAATGTCTATCATACATTTGTACCATGATAAACAGAATAAATATCATTCAGTGTAACAATAGTTCACGTAACCAACCAGAATCATTAGATTAATTAAAGTTATTGCAATATAAACACTGCTCTTAGATCAGCTCGAATCAGCAAGTAAATATTGCAATGATTTTAAGTTCCCTTGTCTCATGACTTGTGTTCTTATCAAACAGTGTCTCTGTAGTGATTGGAAGTGGTTTCGTCAGTGTTTGCACACAAGATTACATTTATTTACTCTAAGAATCTCTTCAAAAGCCTGAAAACCGTCCTCTCATCTCTGCATTATCCAAATATCTTCTTGGTTTGACTCATTAAACTGGACAGACTCACAAACAAATGCAGTCTGTGGTGTGTCTCTTTTAGTCAAAAACTAGGTTCAATTGTTAGCATCCTGGAATGATAACACAACTATGATTGCTTAAATATCTCCGAACACTCCTGTAGAATCTCAAAGCACTTCTCAGTGCATCATTAGCAGATTCACCTCTGCATTTCAATGCATTCATCGCTCTTAAAACATCACGCTGTCTAACTGTAGCGCCACCACAATACTGCAGTTCTCATGGTGTTTTTGTGTCCATGGAGCAGCTGTGAAAACACTCTACCATCCATTACAGTGAAATGTTCAGTGTCTTCACTGGCAGGGAGAAAAGTCCAGGCTGTCTAACATCGTAGGCCGTATAACTCTGGCACATTCATTCAGCAGTCATCTGAACGCTCAGAGCCATTAACAAAGCTGTCAGCCAGACATCTGCAGCGCTTAACACATCTCATCTGTGGTGTCCACTGCGTAATGATGAGCAACACGGCCATTCACAGCTAAATATACCATTCATGAGGATCCTCGGCTCGTTTAACAGTTAAAACATTCTTATCATCATCAAATATTTACCTGCTGTCAAAACAAATCAAACATGAACCCTTGTTTTCAGAGATTCTATCTTGAATATAACAATAAATAAACAAATGGCAATGACAAAATACACATATACGCCAGAGGGATTCTTAATATCAAATTTGCATCTCTGATATTTCATATTTCAATATTTGAACATGACAAGAAGAAATAAGTAAGAATAAATTGTGAATTTCTTGCACTGTAAATAAGCTAATGCAAAATAAGAGTAACTTTTAATTTGTTATCAGTTACAAAATGCTTGAATATAAATATATTAGGCATCAACAAGTGAAATAATAAAAAAGCAAGTATCAAAATATAAAGTTTGCTTCTTGCTTTAAGAATGTTGCAGTATTTGTTCAAATACATACAAATAAATTATCTTTTCACAGTTTAAAAAACAAAAACTTCTGAGTCTGTATTTGTATTGCTGCTTTTTCAGAAAATTTATTTTGAACAAAGATATTAAGCATAAACAAGAGAAATAACAAAAAAAATCCAGAGAGATTCTTTGACAAGTCCTAAAAAATCATATTTGCTTCCTGATTTAAGGACCTTTATGTATTTGTACAGGACAAAAAGAAGTAAGAATAAATTGTGACCTTTTGCAATATAAACAAGCTGAAGCAAAACTTCAGAAGAGTAACTATTCATTTGTTATAAAATACATAAAGTGTGAGTTGTGCATTTGTATTGCTGCCTTTTCAGTGAATCTATCTTGGAGACAAAGATATGACGCATTAATCAGGAGAAAACGTGATAAAACTAAATGAAAACTAATGCGTATTGCTTATTTTGGATACATTTTCTGACAACAAGCCAGAAATATCACATTTGCTTCTCTAATAAATATCTTGCTGTAAGCATGATTAGATATTTGTGAGGAAAAAGACAAAACTAAGAACAAATTGTTGATCTTTTGCAGTCTTAACAAGCTGAAGCAAAAATTCAGTAAGTATCAGTTTGTTATAAATCACAAAGTGTGAGCATTTGTATTGCTGCTTTTTCAGAGAATCTGGAGTATAAAGATATTAAGCATAAATTAGAAAAAAAGGAATAAAACTAAATGAGAATTAAATGCAAAGACAGAATACACTACAAGTTCAAATAGATTCTCTGATGACAAGCCAAACATATCAAATTAGCTTCTTGCTTTAAGGATGTTTAGATATTTGTACAGGACAAATGATTAAATTGTTATTTATTTTTTGCTGCAGTGTAAGCAGAATTAGAGTAACTGTTGATTTGCTATAAATTGCATAGAGTTTGAATTATGCATGACACAGACAAGAGCATTACATAAACTACTACTGATCTTAAATGAGTCAAATCAGGACTCGATTAAAATAATTGAAATGAAAGGTGCTGTACATCGAGTCTCTGTTGGGTCTGGCAGAGCAGCAAGCTGTGTGGAAATGTAATTTTCAGGAATATAATATTCTCATCAGCAGGATACTAGAGCAAAAAAATAAAAACACTAAACTTTTAATTAGTTTTCACACAAAACCTTGACAATCACAAGCACCCTGTTCTTGGCAGGTTTGGACGTGTCGCTGTTTTCACATCGTTCTTTCTCAACCTGCTGATTCAAAACGAACAATGCTGCTTCTTTACAGTCTGTGTGCTCAGCTTTAACTAGAAAATGTTTAATCAGGTTCTTTGTGTGTTTCATGCATTCATGTAGATCATGGTGCTCGCAACGCCAAGGTCATGGGTTTGTTTCCCAGCAAACGTAGCTTGAATGCAATGTACTGTAAATCACTTCGGATATATGCATAAATATAAACGTATTGCACATGTTCAGATGCAGTGATGAATTTGAGATTTGAAACATCAATTTCCATTATTTTACATTCATTTGTGATTAAAGTCATAGTTCAGCCAAAAATGAACATTTGCCGAAAATGTCCCATTCAGATTTTCTTCATCAGATTTGGAGAAATGTAGCATCTTAATGCTGGATGTGTTTCATCTTTTGTCTTTTGTCTCAGATGTTAACTGATGGACTGGAGTGCTGTGGATTATTGTCATGTTTTTATCAGACTCTCATTCTGACGGCACCCATTCACTGCAGAGCATCCATTGGTGAGACACTGATGCAATGCTACATTTCTCCAAATCTGATGAAGAAACAAACTCATCCTGATCTAGGATGAACTGAGGGTGAGCACAATTTCATCAAATGGTCATTTTCGAGTAAATTATTAGTATTTTACAATGCATTTATCCTGCACTCACGACGAGACATTTGTAACCAAATCATGTGCACGGCCTGCATGCTGCCATCTCGCCGAGTGAATCACCTGAGCTACTGTATGAATGTCATGCAGCACAAGTGTAACTACAGCATCAGCCAGCAGGGGACCTCTAATGAGCCCTTTGAATTATAATGCCTGCAGAAATGTCTGGACTGAATTTAATGTAATTACATGTCTCCAATAAGTGTGTGTTTGTGTGCATATGAGAGATGCATGCAACAGAGATTAATATGCTCAAACATCATAAACTAAAATACACAGGAAATACAGTAGGTGTTTAAAAAAATATATAAAAAACATTTACTCCTGCTATAAAACCTGTTTTATAAAGCTTAGGATATAATGTGTGTTTAAAGGAATAGTACGTAGCCTCGCACATGACATGCAAGAAAAAAATAAATAAATTGTGTGCATTTACTATTCGTTTCCTCAATTTGCTAATTGAGGGAACAAATTAATAAACTGTGCACACAATTTATAAATCGAGTGAACAAAATAGTAAATCGAGGGAAAGTAATAGTAATCGTATGCATGGTTTATTAAATTGAGGGAGTTAATTAGTAAATTGTGCACACAAATTATTTATTTTTGCTTGCATGTCATGTGCAGGGCTCCGTAGAATGGAACTGTTCATCCCCAAAAATATTTTTTTTCTTCTTTCTTTCTGTGGAACACAAAGAGAAATTATTTTATTCATACAGCAATGCTCTCAAATCTCTTTCTCACTAAGCTGTTATTCTTAATTTTAGTCATACACTGAAACAATGGCATAGGATTTACTTAGAAACTGTTATTTTAATTTTATATACAATATTTTAATTTACATTTCAAATCTGTTTTTTTTTTTCATCTTAGATAGGTTTAATAATTTTGTTGGTTTTTTGTCATTTTTAGTAGATGAGAGTTAAATAATAAATATTCACTAAATATTTCACTAATATATAGCTGAATTAAATGATATATATATATATACATACATACATACATACATTTTGCTTGGAGTTTAGTTTATAAATGGATTTTATCTTTGTTCCAGTTTGTTACAAGTATTAACCCTGCTTTGAAGCAATTTTCACTTCGAAATATCTAGTAAAATTCACAAATAATTACAAAGAAATGGCAAGACTGACAAAAACTGACAAAAAAATATGACAATTTGGAAAGGTACTGTATGGAGACGATGGAGATGATGATGTGTGAGAAAATGACAAAATCTTTCATTTTTTGTCTGAACAGTTCTTTCAAAGCTGAGGTAATGCTTGTGGCTGTTCTTTTGTGACACTTTTAGAAACTATCTGAAGGGGCTGCTTATCCCTGCAGGGGTCCCTGCTCCTGTCTGCTGAAGCTTTCTCTCCATGCTGGACGCGTCTGCTCCTCTAGACACAGTTAATAATGATGCACCTGTGATTCACACACACACACACACGCTGCAATGCAAATCATCAGACCTCATCTACTGACAAACGCTTTTGATTTACAATCAAACTAATGCATCTCACCTATTTTACAAGTGATTTAGTCTCCTTTCACACTTCATCTCCATTCATGCATCATGTAGATGTACACACTGTAGTACCAGCTGCTGGTTCAGAGATTTCATGTTGAGAATCTAAAAAGATGCTTTATCTGATCACTGATGAGCACCAGTAATCATGAATAACACTAACATTAATGGCAATGCAAGCACACCAAAAGCTGTATGTGATCAGCTGTTTAACCCTTTGATGCAAACGGTCAGATCTTCAAAAAGCCACTATCATCATCATCTAAACCACTCTTTATTACATATGACTATCTTCATATATACATATAAACCCGGATGAACAGTTGAATCAAGAATCTGTAATATTTATCATTATTTTCAATTGCAGGATGCAATTTTCTCAAAAACATCATTTTGAAAGGGAAAAAACATTAAGATACTAACATTATATGATCAACTGTACATTTTAACCCTTTGATGCAAATGTCCAATACAATGGTTAGATCTTTTGGAGCATTTTAATAATATTTCTTTAAAAAAGTGATGCAAGAACTTCTGTATGATTTTGGAATGCAGCTAGACATGCAACTCTTTATATACAATAGCAATTATTATATTGTCATTTTGATAAAACAGAACACTGAGATGCTAAAATTAATTTGCAATGCACACCACCCAACATACTGAATATGATCAACCATATATTTTAACCCTTTGATGAAAATGTCCAATACAATGGTCAGATCAGCAAACAAAAACACACTATAATCATCTAAAACCCATAATCATATGGCCAACACATATCTGGAAAAAAGTGGTGATGTACCAAGAACCTCTAGAATAAGATTTTCTACTGCAGGATGGATGTGCAACTCTCTCAAAAACATCATTGTGACGTTCTTATTTCGAATAGCAATGCATCATTAAGATGGGATCTGTTTTGATCATGCATGCATCAGAGGGTTGATAGAAGTGGGTCTTTGCATTGGAGCACAGGCCGTTCCTAATAAGCCACCAATGGCACCTGCTTTTACTGGGCTTCTGGAGCACCATCTAAATCTTAATGAACGAAACGAGGCGAAAAGCCTAGTATTCATTGTTTTTCCGAAAGAATGAAGCATGAACGCCGTGAAAATCGATGTGAATGTGTAAAGTAGGTTATTAATTCCCTGACAGTCAGCTCTTACCTGTTTCTCCCGGTTACTGCGATCTGTCCTGCGACTAACGCCTGGACAAGCCTTCACTGTCCTGCACTTCTTCATCAGCTAAACCCAACACATGACTCAAACATGCATGTTCAATCTGCATCGCTACACTGTGTCGTTTCCGTGACTCAAAGGATGGTTACGCGTCTAGATGATGTATAGAAAGTCGAGAAAAATCTGAGGAGGAAAACATCTTTATACAGACACACGCAACCTGCGGGGAAATAAGAGAACGCATTATTACACACAACTGCTTACCTTCAGATCGGCATGAAAAAGGTGGAAAACCCTTAAATCCGTGAGAACAGGGATAAAAACCGTCCGAAGGAATTAAATATGCGGAAACTGACGCCAACAAGCAAAACCTCCAGAAAACACAGCGAATATTCAGCGCTTCTCAAAAGGATGGAAAAAACGTCCTCGCAAGGGGTGGAAATCACGCATTTAATCCCGCACACGAGAATCTGGGTCCTCTGATCAATGCCAGGGTCTTCATGCTCTCTCTCTCTCTCGAATGGGAATCATGGTCTGACTGCATTGAAGCTCAGCCAACACAGCGCTTGAGAAACGGCAGGACGCGGAGGAAGTGATGCTCGTGTCTCAGCACGCACCTAAAACCGTTTAGACTGTGTGCAGCATCCAGATGCGGACTGAGAAGGGTTAATGCATCACTGCATTCGAATTCAGGTCCCAGTTTGAATTTGAATTCATGGAGTTGGAATTACAATTAACGAATAATCAGTGGCGTAGCCACGGGTGTGCCAGGGTGTGCCTGTGCCACCCACAGTGGCAGGTGGCACACCTAAAAATAGATGCAGAATTATTTTTTATAGTCTCAATAAAAAATGTTTACTAAACTTGGGCTATTGTTGTTTACTTAAAATATATATATATATTTTTGTTCGCAACTCGGTTGATTCAGATCGGCACTTCGGAGCATGTTCGCGACTCGGTTGATTCAGATCGGAACTTCGGAGCCTCTTCGCGACTCGGTTGATTCGGATCGGCACTTCGGAGCATGTTCGCGACTCGTTCGCGACTCGGTTGATTCAGATCGGCACTTCGGAGCATGTTCGCGACTCGGTTGATTCAGATCGGCACTTCGGAGCATGTTCGCGACTCGGTTGATTCAGATCGGCACTTCGGAGCATGTTCGCGACTCGGTTGATTCGGATCGGCACTTCGGAGCATGTTCGCGACTCGTTCGCGACTCGGTTGATTCGGATCGGCACTTCGGAGCATGTTCGCGACTCGGTTGATTCAGATCGGCACTTCGGAGCATGTTCGCGACTCGGTTGATTCAGATCGGCACTTCGGAGCATGTTCGCGACTCGGTTGATTCAGATCGGCACTTCGGAGCATGTTCGCGACTCGGTTGATTCAGATCGGAACTTCGGAGCCTCTTCGCGACTCGGTTGATTCGGATCGGCACTTCGGAGCATGTTCGCGACTCGTTCGCGACTCGGTTGATTCGGATCGGCACTTCGGAGCATGTTCGCGACTCGGTTGATTCAGATCGGCACTTCGGAGCATGTTCGCGACTCGGTTGATTCAGATCGGCACTTCGGAGCCTGTTCGCGACTCGGTTGATTCAGATCGGCACTTCGGAGCATGTTTGAGATTTTTTTAAATTCAGATCTGGACATCGAAGCAGGAAGTGTTTGTCAAACAGTTAATTGGTGGTAAATGAATATTTGGACTTGAGGCTTTTTTTACTTGTCGATTCAGCATGTACATGGACCCACACACAAAGGTGGACACACTCTAGACTTAATCATCAGTAGGGCTCTAAACTTTTCATCCTTAGACCCCAAGAACTTTTATTTTATAAAATAATCATGAGTTATTTTTCCCCCAAAAAAACAAAAAAAAAACATGTCGTTTATGATCAGCAGTTTGTTGTTAATCAGTGAATGTGGGGAAAATATATTTTAAATGTTACAGTGCATTTGCAGCTTTTTTTAAATGACACAATTAGAAAGTCTTTGACATTTTAAAATTACTCACGAGCCTTACATGATGCAAAAATGTGTTTGTTTGTTTTGTTTTGTTTTGTTTTTTTTTTTGGGGGGGGGGGGGGGGATTCAATATTGGTTAAAGAATGTATGTACTGTGAATTTAACCCTACTAATGTTGGTTCCTTAAAGAACTCTTCAGTGAAACAGCTTCTAATGGAACTTTTTTTCACTATAAAGAACCTTTGTGGTTCCATGAATATTAAAGGTTCTCCAATGACACAGTCCACTGCATGTCTTCAGAGTGATAGATTTGAGTTCTTTTGATCCAATAAATAAACTGTTCCGTTTAAACACTAGAGATCTTTCGAACTATTATTCCATATATCAGGCTTTATAGGGTTAACGGATGAATTCTCTGTTAAACACTTCCTGACTGTACTTTACTGTAGCACAGTGGGAGATAGTGAAGGGTAAACTTACTCTTTCTGTGATGAGGCACACTTCGAATGACCCCCGAGCAGCACATGGAGACAGAAACTGATGGATTCATCATCTCTGGCATCAGGTAGGAGGTTAAATTAGTTATTGAACCAGCTGCAGCTGATATCATCTGTTTAGCAGTCTGGACAGGCAAACACATTATTGCATTTATCATAATGTCCAATGATTAAAGCCAACAAATCAGCACAGGAATATGGTTTGGCAGGAGTCTGGAGAGAAATCACTTGATCTTACATTCATTATTATATTAATACATGTACAGTGTGTGGGCATATGAAAATACATGTGTGAATGTTGGGGAACAGTGTGGATAAAACAGAAATTTTACAGCATGGAAGAGACTGGATCTCTGGAAGAACTAATTAACATTCTTGGTAAACATTACAGCTAGAACAAATACATTTAAATACATTTAACAGAAATTTTAAAAAGATAAGTCACAATTATAATAAGATAATACAAAATTTACAAGAAATTAAATCAGATAAAGCTATAATAAATAAATTTTAAAAAATATAATTTAAATTTAAATACATTTTAAATTAAAACAAAATATAAAAAATAATTCTAAATTATATATTATATATATATTAATTATATATACAATTATAATAAATATTATATATTATATTAATATTATATTATACAAACGATAACATTATAACGATTGGTTTAAAATGGGGTCAGATTAAACAGTGTGGAAAAAAATACATGTTTTTAAAAAATGAGAATGACAAATGTGGCATGAATAAATCATGTATTTATAGAATTCACGAGGAACGTAATCCAAGGCTGTTAAAAGCTTTCTGTTGAGAGTTTTTTTCAGTTCCATACCATTAAAACACTCCTGAAGAAATCCAGCGTGCTGTAAGAGAAGTGTGAATGTGAGAAGTGTCCAACCGTGTACAAAAGTGCTGGAAACATAACTCTGCTCTTCCAGTAAACAGGTGATCACCAACTGGTCTGAGCAATGATCACGTGTTTGGCATGCTGCCTCCTTTATACTGTCTATTTCCTGATTCCTGTCATGTGATCAGTCACATGACAGACAGACCCAGAGCAACTTACAGACACACATTACAATGGTTAAGAAGAATCAAATGTCTAAGAAAACCTATTAAAACAAATATACATAAAATTAATTTAAGACATTAACACCGTCATTTTAATTGTTTATAAATCTGAAGCTGCTTTAAAACTATATGCATTGTATAAAGCGCTATCAAATAAATATATTCAAAATGCTTTCTGTAAAAATCAAACTCACTGCATGCTGCTTTCTCCTCACAGATTTGACTGTTTTTATCTTGACATCTAGATTATTCTGCATGTCTTTGCATCACTGATAGCTAAGAGTTATCAACTGAATTCAAAGACGCTGCTTGTATTTTTGACAAACAAAGAGAGTTCAGTCTTCAAAGACAATGCTGTCTGCACACAGGCAAAGCTCTTATTGATAAAGTGCACCAAACCAACTTTTTACGCTCTTAATCATCAGTCTCTCTTGTTTGTAGTCTGAGCGCACGGCGAGTCCAAGGTGCCTTTGCTCACGTACAGCATCACCTTCTGCTGGAGCACACACAGAATACAGTGCTCCTGCTTTAACATCTGATGCTTCAGGCTTCACTGCATCACATTACAGCATGCCAGTCAAAGATTAAACATCATATTTACTGCACTTCAATCACAGCAGCACACACTCACACACTGTTCTTCATCAAGGACTCACCCACACTTCAAATAAACTCAAACACTTCAAGCACTAAAAACTTCACAGTATTGTTAGAAAGCGCAGGTCGCTAACACTTGTTTTACATTTCCAAGCGTGTTTGACTTTGGTTTTAAAGGCTGTATGTACTGTTGGAGTCTAGTTTGTTTTGTTGTTTTAGAGCGAATACAGCCGGTGAAGACACAACAAGCCTGTGAGTTATTATGAACCATATTCATGCTATTATCATACACAGACTCAGACAACTGTGAACAAACTGTCTCATTAAGAAACAATAATTCCCCTGGAAATTATTTTCCAGGGCATTTTCACAACATCAGAGGCAAAAAAGTAGCTGTAAATAATGACTACTAATAATGCTATTTATTCTATCAGAATACAATTAATGACAGTTTAGTGTTTCACATGCAACCAATGTCATTTGTTTTTATAGGAATATTGTAATAACACACACACACACACACACACACACAGACACACACAGACACACACACACACACATTTTAATTACTTCACCAGAAAGCAAATCTCATTTGAAATGTTCTTGATCCTCTCAGCGCTCTGTTTCCAGATTTAAAGCATTTCCAGCCAGAACTGAGACGACATTCTGTTTGAAACTGAATTTTCTCGTTCATGATTAGTTCAGATTGAAGAGAACGCCTTTATTTTCTCTTTGATGAGCCCAGTTCTCGTGCAATAAATGCCTGAAGATTAGAGATACACATTCATGTGTTTGAATCCACCTGATTGCTCATTAAAAGACCTTAATAAAAAACACCTCAGGGATGAATAGAAATGACTCAGGGACCGTTCATTCTCATTTAGCTGAATCCTGCTGTAGTTGAAATAGCAGTTTATTCACAGTCTCCCACTGTGAAGGATGTGGGTTGCATTATTTTTATAAAAGCGCAGTGCAATATGAAGACAAGAAATCAGGTAAATAGGGTAGAACAAATATTACTAATAAATCATCTACAGTAAGAGTTGCAAACATTTTTGTTTTTTGCATTACAAGTATTTACAAATAATGGTTTTCCCCATATGTTTTGCTTAAATATGCAATTAAAGCATTATCTGAATTAAATATGAATAGGACATTGGATGAAGCCAGGTTCAAATTTTTATTTGTTGAAATAATTATCCCTCCATAAATAAGAAAATACTGTCAGCAGCCTGAATGAATGAATGAATGAAAGTACATTTTCATGTTTTTATGTAAAATCCTTTAGAATATCAATAGAAATAAAACTGAAAAATGTTTGGTGTACTGCATAAATCATAAAATATACTGTCAACAAAAAAAACAACAACAACAACAACAAAAAACTACATATCTTTAGAAATAAAATGTAGTATAAAATCAAGTGTATCATATATCAACAAACCCTTAATAAAAACCTTAAGGATAAAAACCTTCAGAATACAAAACAAAGTGAAAGGGCTGCTAAAGTGAAGAATCAAACTCATTTTAAGAGAATAGCATTTAAAGATATATACTGTAAATGAGATCTACAGAGTACAAAAATAAAATCAGGTGAATTATATACAAATGTCCCCTCTAAAAAAACTTTCAGAATATAGATAGAAATAAAACTGTTAAAGATTGGTGTGAAGTAATTTAAATCTACCAATTAAAAGAGATAAAGTGTCATAAAATAAACACTTACATTTGTTTCTTTTTTGGATGCA
>NC_068382.1:12931617-12939951 GCF_023724105.1 Carassius gibelio | reverse complement strand
GACACTCTTTCTTGTTAAACAGTTAAGGTTAGACTTGATGAATCCTAGACTACATGTAGGAAAATAAAAGTGTGAGAGTGTTGGTAGTTAAAAAAAAAAAAAAAACCTTCGGCTGCCAAAAACCTTGTTATTAATGGAAACTGTTGTATGTACTTTTTAAATAGAATTAAGTTAGAAAGTTTGAGATCTCTGAAATCTTGCAAAGTTTATTATCTTTGATTGATATTGACATGGCCTTAAACTGTTTACAGAGGGAGCTGATTTACACAAAGGGAAGTCTAATAACGCATCTCAGGTTATCTTCAGATCCAACTTGATTAAATGTCACTTATGAAACACTGATCTTCAACATATTATGTAAAATGCTTCGAATAGATTATAGACACTCGAATCAGATACTACAACTGAAAAGGACCATTCCACATGTCCATACATGGGGTGCTTTGTTATACTGTAGAGATGAATAGATTCCTTTGCCATGACAATCTAAATCCCCACAACCCTTTTTTCGGGGGACAGGGACAACATGTGCTCATGCCATTGTTTTCCATTCAAATAAAATGCTTATGATGGCACTTTATGTAAGATGTAAAATGTGCTGTGACATCATTAAAAATGTCTTTGTATGTATGCAGTCAGTGTGATGCTGCTTTTCTATCTTGTTCATACATCACTGGAGATTTTCATTCTTTTAGATGCATTATAGACTACCATATACGATCATCTGTGTGAGAGACCCTCATCCTGAATTTAAACATATATTTGTATGTATAAAGACCCAATTTATATTGTGAAGAATTAATAATATGGGATATTTAGCTACTTTTATGTTGTTACTATTTACATTAATTATTTTTTGTTTAATTTATTTTTTTTAAAGCTTTTAGCAGTTTTTCTCTACATTGTTTTCAGCCTCCCTTGCATACTCCCTTACCTTTTTTATGTAATAATTTTACATAATTGTAAAGCTACAATAACTTTTCATTCATCAAATATTCCACAAAAATATTGAGCAGCACAACCATTTTGAACATTGATTAATTATAATGTTTTTCAAATCAGCATACTAGAACGATTTCTAAAAGATCATGTGACACTGAGGAATTAAGTAACAGTTGCTGAAAATTCAGCTTATTCAGAAATAAGTGACATTTTACAAATTATTGAAATAGGATAGTTATTTGAGACTGTGATAATATTTCACACAAACTAGTTTATTTATTGTTTTATTTAATATTACTTTACTCCTTTTTTTAATATCTGATATTGCAAAAAACAAATCTGAAAGATAAGCAATATTAACCACATAAATCCTGCTAGAAAAAAAAGTGGTGCAAGTCAATCCGCTGTGTGGCGCACGGGAGCGCGCTGCGCGCTGCAGATGTGTCGCAGATTTAAGAAGTCACTGTACTCATCTCGTACAAGGAAATGGAGCAGTGCAAAGTATAACATACTGAATTGTAAACAAGGCAGCGGAAGAGCGGGAACGTGTGCCGCCATTCTAACAGTGCATGTGCATTTTCATAGTTATTTTAACGACAAGAAGGAAAAGAACAAAGATACATTGACAGCGACTTCATTATTTTAGGGGAACAACTTAAATGATGGAACTGTCTGCAATTGGTGAGCAAGTGTTCGCTGTGGAATCAATCATAAAGAAAAGAGTTAAAAAGGTAAGTGACATGCGCGTGTAGCTGTGTGTTAACCGACAGTTCAGTCTGTGCAATCCCGCTGCACACACACACACACATGTTCGAGGGGCGAGGACACACACGTACCCCTCACAACAACAGCGTAGAAGTGTGTTTGTAGCGTTAGTTAATAACTTCGATGATGACGCATGTCGCACAGCACGCTTTTGGAATGGGGTGGTTATTCTATTCGTAGTCATGGAGACTCCGCGGCTTCTCTAATAACTAACGTAAGGATTAGCCATTCAGATACAGCACCTGAGGTTTATTTTGGATTTTAAACCAACGTTTGAGGTTATAGGTAGCTCTAAGTTACTTTGAAATACAATTAAAACATGTAGTTATCTTAAAATAACGTTTGATAAATTACCGTTGCTTTTGGTCTCGTATGAAATCTCAGGATTAAAATAAAAAGGAGGAGCTGTTAGTTTAGGGATCGTCCCTCTTTAATGCTTTATTACGAAACCGTGTAGCTGCGTCATCGCACACGTACAAGACAAAAACAAAACATTAAGAAGAAACGTTTAATCGAAATTCTTACTTACGTTATTTTAATAAATATAGTATTGGTTTATTTATGTTTTTTCTTTTTTATTCTAATGCTCAAGGGTCATGTCGAGTATTTATTGAAGTGGAAAGGGTGGCCTCCCAAGTAAGTATTACAATTATTATAATAATAATTACTGTAGCGGCTGTGATATTTTGTTTATTTATTTGCATGTCATCATGGCCGTAGCCAGGGTTTGAAAATTAGTGAGGTCTGGGGTGGGGTTGAAAATTATAATATAATAACCCCACATACAACTCATTATATACTAACACTTTGAAAGATGTTTTGTTTTTTGTTTTTAGCATGATTTTGTGAAAATGTAACTCGAACACTGAAAGACTTCTTCTTTGCTGTTCTTGTTCTACAGATCTCTGTCTGCACTAGTGTCATATGCTATTGTTTTGATAGATAAAGTCTCTGACAGATAATATCATGATTTTTGCCTTGAGCAATGTGATATCCTGTCAGCAATAACATGTCTGGCGGCTCCTTTGATTACTGTCAGTTTAAGTTCTTGTGATGATCACAGTGTTGCCTGATATTTCTAAGAAAACAAATAAAAACCGAGAAATAAATGATAAATAAACCGAAATGAGTTCAAACTTTTGTAAATAAGATAATATAAAGATATCGCTAATCTTAAAGGGGTCATATGATGTTGCTAAAAATAACATTCTTTGGTGTATTTGGTGTAATGAAATGTGTTTATGTGGTTTAAGGTTCAAAAACCACATTATTTTCCAAATATTGTACATTATTGTTTTTCCTCTATCCCCCGACTTTCTGAAACACAGTTGATTTTTACAAAGCTCATCGGTCAGAAAAGCAAGATGTGCTCTGATTGGCCAGCTATCCAGTGCGTTATGATTGCCCGAATACCTCAAGCGTGTGATGGGAATGTTATGCCCCTTACCATCTGAACACTGGCTGGAGCATTAAAACCCATTATAAACCAGCACAGATCAGCTCTCAGCTCTATGATGAAGTGGATATCATCCTCTTTTGGAAGGCTAAACAAAGTAGTTTCACTTTCACAACGAAACACACAGCATCTCTATAACATGGTAGCGCTGCAACAACATTACTACAACGAGAAAGAAGGTTATGCCTTCTTTGTTTTTTTTTTGCGTGAACATTTGGCCGGCTTTATGCAAATCTACCCACATAGTGACGTAGACATGTGGGGGTGTGTTAGAATTAGCCGTTTTAGGAGGGCGTGGTTATCTCTTAACTTTGATAAAGGATATATCTTTGGATTTGAGACTTTAGTTTTTGCAACTTTACAGATCTTCTTTATGCACCAAGCATGTAACACTCCAAAGAGAAAGGAAAAATTTAAATTGCATCATATGACCCCCTTAAACTGCAACTTCTCGTTGAAAGTAGAAAAGACAAGTCCAAAGATGCTTATAATAACTGGATCTGGCAACACGGTGAGCCTGCTCCGTCACTCGCAATTCTCTCATGCCTCGTTCACTCTGCCAGCGTCTCCCACTAAACATTCTTGCAAACTGTCTAAACCTTATTATACACGCAGACACTCAGAGCTTTAAACAGCAGATTAGTCATTTAGAGAACAAATTGTATTTTTGGACATGAAACATTTACCGAGGTCCGGACCTCGGTGACCTCATAGCTGGCTACGGACATGGTCAATAAATATGTATATGTGGCCGTTTTTTTATGTTTTAATGACTTTAAAGGTACAGCACATGGGAGCCAGAGGAGCACATTCTAGACCCTCGACTGGTTTTAGCGTATGAGGAAAAGTGAGCAGTTATAAAAATGAAATTTCCTTATTCATTCTTTCTTTCACTTTCAGCCACTAGTATATTAATTCGTCCACACTGCATTTACTCATTATTTCTAATTGCAAACAGAGAACAGAGAGAAATGTCAGTGAGGTGTCGTAAAAGAGGCCCAAAACCGAAAAGACTCTTCATGCAGGTAATGACCACTCCAACATCCTCATTACTGTGATTATTTCCCTGCTAAATTCAAATCATTAAAATCATGTCTGTCCAGTGTTAAGTATTATTTATATACCATTATAGTTTTATTAATATTAACCTTTATTTGTCTACTTTAAATTTAAATTTTTATTATTTTTTTTCTTTTTTTAATATATTATTTAGATCTAGTTTATTTTCATTTTAGTTTTTACTACAATTGTAGTTTTTTATTTTATTTCCAGTTAATCAAAACGAAACTTAAAAATGCTGCCTTGACAACTAACTGAAATAAGTTTTCCATCGAATATTTGTTTAATCTAATATAAGCTTTATAATCTTTACTTTAATGAACAAAAATGTTTTCATAGTTGTAGTTATAGTTATTAATAACAATTCTGTGTCTATCCACATATTGCTGTCTCGAAGAGTAACATTTACACAATGGATCTGCCCAGCGCACAGAAAGATGCCGAGGAGCTCTCGCTTGACCCTAGGTTCCAGTCCACAGGGGCTTGTATTTATCAACGATTAACCCACCACAAGAAAAAGAAGAGAACATCCAGAGAGACTTCTGAGGAAGAATGGGATAGAAGAGAAGAAGAAGATGATGACGATGATGATGAGGGGGTTATGGAGGAGGAGGAGGAAGAAGAAGAGGACAAAAGACAAGGAGGAACTAAAATTGGCAGCAACACTTTAAACAGTAAGTGTGGGGGGGGGCTCTCTTGACATTAAATCGGTACACAAACAGCTGTATTTGAACAGATCCAGGAATTTTTGTCGTTGTTGTTGTAGTAGGCAAAACCCTACTTTTCTTTTCTTTTTTTTAAACTTCTTTTATCTTAACTGAAAATCGCTGGAAAATACTTGGTGACAAAGTTATAGCTAAGAAACCCACTACAATTACAAAATTATGGAAGATCGTGGAAGAGGAGAAATCAAGGTTTTTGTTGAAATGCCTTGGTTATTTTGTCAGGCATGTTAGTATAACTGGTATATCTACTGCTTGTATTCCTTTACATTTTGAGTGAAGATTAAAAATATTTCAGAAAAAAATAAAGTGTTTATAGATTTTTTTGACCTCCACTGTATGTACACTATTAGTCAAAAGTTTGGAAAAATGTTAATTTACATTAAGTTTTTGAAAGAAGTCTATTATGTTCAGTAAGCCATAATTAATTTGATCAAAAATACAGTAAAATACTATTGTGACCTTTTATTAAGGCATTTTATTACAAATAACTTTTCTGTTATTTATTATTTCTATAATAATTCTACCTTAGTACTGTTAATATTGTAATATATTTTAAAATGTATTTTATTCCTGCAATGGCAAAGCTAAAATTTAAAACAAAACATCAATACTTTTATTGAGAATGTATTCAATTGATCAAAATTGACAGTAAAGATGGTTTTTATGTGACAAAGTATTTCAATTTCAAATAAATGCAATTTTTTTTGAACTTTTTGTTAGTCAATAAATCCAGATAGAGACTTCTTTCAAAAATGTAATATTTATAATGTATTTTATATTTATATAACATGATGAAGGTCAAAATATGTACAAAATGTCCTCTGTGTCTCAGATCACGTCAGGAGAGGATGCTGGAGTCCAACAACTGAATCGGAGGCAATGACTAGATCTCCTTTACCTGAAGACTGGAGTCCAGTTATGGGCCCAGAGGAGGTCATCGTGACAGATATCACCATCAACTCACTGACTGTGACTTTTAGAGAGGCCTTGGTAGCAACGGGCTTCTTCAGGAGCTGGGAGATGGAGATCGAACATTACAGAGACTAAGGGTGGTCAGAACGAGGAGGAACAAGAATTGGTACATCCCTTGTTTTGCATTGTTGATTATGTGTTTGCACAACTTCCGCCAGTGTTTCAGACTACATTTACTTGCACTATTAGTTCTAAATGAGTTAAAACGTTCCAAAATGTTTCAGCGTTTACAATCAATCAAAGTAACAGTCCATCTAATGACAATACTGATAGTATGATGAAATTGTTAACTTGTATTGACCATGAAACAAATCAAGCCAGTTCTCTGAAACTGGATCTCGGTGAAGTTGACAGATTTAACTAAATGGGATAAACTTCATTTGGTCTAGTCATGTATTTGCATGCAATACATAATGGTAGTTCAGAGTAAGTCACACAATTAAGTATTCCTAAAAGCCAAGCTGTCACATACACATTCACATTACATGGATATGTGTGTGTTTGTGTGTGTGACCCTGGACCACAAAACTAGTCATAAGGGTACATTTTTCAAAAGAGGTTTTTACATCATCTGAGAGGTGAATAACTAAGCTTTCCATTGATGTATGGTTTATTAGGATAGGACAAGATTTACAACTATTGGAAAATCTTGAATCTGAGGGTGCAAAAAAATCAAAATATTGAGAAAATTCAGCAATGCACATTGTTTTAATATATTTATAGTAGAAAAATTTACAAAAAAAAATTTATGGAACGTGATCTTTACTTTATATCCTAATGATTTTTGGCATAATAGAAAAATCATTGTATGGGTCAAAATTATCGATTTTTCTTTATGCCTAAAATCATTCAAATATTAAGATCGTGTTCCATGAAGATATTTTGTGTATTTCCTACTGTACTGTAAATGTAACAAAAGGTAATTTCTGATAAGTAATATGCATTGCTAAGAATTCATTTGGACAACATTAAAGGTGATTTTCTCAGTATTTCGTTTTTGTTTTGTTTTTTGCACCCTCAGATTCCAGATTTTCAAATAGTTGTATATCTGCCAATTATTGTCCGATCCTAATAAACCATACATCAATGGAAAGCTTATTTATTCAGCTTTCAGATGATATATAAATCTCAAATTTGAAAAATTCACACTTAAGACTGGTTTTGTGGTCCAGGGTCAGAAAATATACTTGGTAAACATGTTCTAATCTTGACCTTCAATTTAAATTGCACACCAGCTCATGCAGTAAATTAGAATTAGTGGCCTACTGATACCTCAAATATGTGAAATATAAAATACAGCGTTTAAACACAGTTTGCCATCCTTGATACTTCATAAACAAAATATAATGGTGTGGGGGGGAAAATCTGCACTCATCATTGCACAATTATGTTCTAACTTTGAGCATAATAATGTGTATGAAGTAAAGTTGCATTAAATTTTTTCCCCAGCATTTGCTTGCTAATATCTCACATCTATTTGCAGTGTTTGTGCAATTTTTTTTTAAGTATGCACCATCTTGCACAGAAGTCTACCATGTTAGATTTAACTTGACTACTGTTTGTATTTGGTGTTATTTTAGTCCAAGATGAAAACTGAGACCCGAAGGCAAAAATAATATTGATTTCTATATTGAGGTAGATGTATATTTAGCCTCTAGGAATGTCCATCTCTGGGGGCTCAACTGTTTAGTATCTGACATCATCTGACCTGTATATATTTGATAGACTATGTCTGTGCCAAATGTCTGTGGTTGCTTTTGCTAAGAGTATTTGCACTTTAAAATGGAAAACTTGGTATTATGATGCCATAAATAAAACCTTGGTGTAACTGTATCATTATCCATTACATTTTTATATTTAATCAGCAATGTATAGCACTGTGTGGACTTAATTTAGTTTCAAACTACCTTAGGTTGACATTGTTCCAGCTCCACATCTACAATGTAAGAATTACATCACACAAGAAGCCAATTATTTTTGAATGGTACAAACATATTTTAATGTACAATTAAATAATTGGCAAAAAATCTGACCACCATAACTTAAAAAAAAGAACAGACAACCAACCAAACAAACACCAAAACTACAAAATCTACTCCTCTCAGCAAGCACAAAAAATGTTAGCAAAAGAAAAGCGATCAAAACTAAGAACCATAAAACTGTATGGTTGGTTTTCCAGTCCGTTTTAGAAAAAAAAAAAAAAATTTACAGTTTAAAGCAAATTGCCACGGTTTGTACAGTGAATCATAATCTATATACCGCTATATGCACCCTCAAGACATTTCTTTAAAAATGCCATATTTCTCATTATTCCCAAAGCAGGACGTATATGGTATGACAGCAGTGTCATGTTGCATCAATTAATCTTTGAAAAAGTGTAATTCAATATCAACTCTTGAATTAGCTTTCATTTTT